>NC_090173.1:9100427-9102927 GCF_024679245.1 Pseudorasbora parva | reverse complement strand
ACGGAGACGCGTTTAGCTGTATATGTATACATTTTGTACCATATCAGCGTTTCGTCCACATGTATCCGGCGTTTTGGAAGAATGAATCCGATATTTTCTGAAAGTGGATAAATCTGAAAACGACAATCTTCCATTTTCATGTGTACAGCCAATCCGTATATTTAGCAAAACGGTGATATCATCACTACGTCCAGCACGGTAAAAGAGTTAGGTCGGAGACACACTGCAAGCGTGGCGTTTCTGCTGCGTGTCAGCCGCGAGGCGGCTGCCTGTCGTTTTCTCTGTCATTGCACACCAGAAGCGTTTCTGACGCGGCACTGCTGCTGCTATTGATGTACAGGGAAGCCCTATACTTCATGTTAAATATAAATATATTGCCTATTGATACAGCAAAGACAACGTCGGCAGTAGCCTATTAACCATACATATCTATGGTATTGACGGCAAAATAGGCTACACAATATTTCGTTCTGTATTGACAGGTTTAATATTTCGAAATCGATAATTATGTTGTTTTTTATTATTACAATTAGGCCTATCTCTGCATTTATGTTAACCTACAGACTTTCAAACATAAAAAATGTCATTTATTAATATGTATTCGTGTCAAAATGGCATATAAACATCTTTTCCTATTCTATTTTGCCTAGAAACGCTTCCAACACGCTCGCGTGTCGAGTGAAAAATAGGCGTCTCTTCTATTTGAAGCATGCACGTGTTTGACGCAGGCAGTACGCAAGCTCTAACCGGTTAACATGGGAGTCGAAATAAAAACGGACACGCCACGCAGCCGAGACGCTCACGGCACGCTTGCAGTGTGTCCCCGGCCTTAAGGGATAAAGCTACGGGCACTGGGCACGCGCACACCAATATCACGTCATTTAATAACCGTATCTGAATTATTGTAAGGGTAGGTTTAGGGTCGGGGTAGGTGTAGACGTTAATAAAACGCATCTGTTAAGTAGCAAATGTATTTATTGTTATTTTATCGTGAGATTATGCCTCAGTTTCAACCACTGCTTTAACCCTTCTATCCATAACTCTTCTTCTCCATTTTTAGTGTATTTCTGTGGGAGAATTACAGCGCCACACACTGGCCTGGCATACATACTACAACGTTTTGAGTCGTTTTCATAGCTCTCGTGTGGATGCATGTATTTCTTGAAACGAGGGGAAAAAAAGATTGGATACAAAAAGCTCTGGCTTCATGTGGACGGGGCCGTAGTTTCCTGTATTTTTATTGGCTGAAGTGCCAAGCACAGGTTAAGGTCACGCCCCTTCCCATAACGGGCTGCAGTCACATCTGCGGAGACTAGCGAGGGTTTATGATGTCACCAACCCAGGAAGAAGCTTGTTGTAGTCCAAACCGGCCGTTTTTGTAGGCAATAAACCTGATATAACTTTAAAAGACAATATCTCCGTTTGCATTGAACTTTCAGCGCTGTAACTTTGCAGATGCTGTTTACGCTCAAGCAGCGACATTACACACTAACTAAAGTTAAAAAAGTCAAATCGCATGACACCACCCCTTTAATTTTGAGGTATTTTGTCCCAAAACAAGACAATATTTTTTAGTTTACTTGTAAGATTTTTTTTTTTTTTTTTTGAAAATAAGAGAAGCATTTTTTGCAGTGCATTGCTATATAGTTGCTAGGCAGTTCCCCAGGATGTTCTTGTGGTTGCTAAACAGTTGATAGATGGTTGCTAGGTCATTGATAGGTAGTTGCTAATATGGTCTAGGGCATTACTATGTAGTTTCAGGCAGTTTATAAGGTAATTTTCTGGTTGCTAGGTGTATATAGATGTTATAGATTATTGCTATGGCATTACTAGAGTGCCCCAAGTCTTTCACTCAGATATTAAAGCACTATTTAACTGTAGTAATCATTTCCTTTCATAGTTTTACAGTTGCAGAAACAGTTACAAATATAGTGAAGTGTTAACATTTTTGTACAGATGTATTTTAAGTACTTCCATATACTTCAGTGGCTTTGCTTCACTCATCTGCGGTTCAGAGAAGTGAACTTGTTATTCAGGTTTGTGTCAAATGTTGTCTGTAAACATAGCAGTCAGATGGCTGAGCGTAATGCTGCGGGCAGAGTTGTGGCAATGTAGAGTGAGTTGTTGGCGGGGCCTCTGGGGTAGTGTGAGCTGTGGGCGGGGCCTCTGGGGTAGTGTGAGTTGTGGGCGGGGCCTCTGGGGTAGTGTGAGTTGTGGGCGGGGCCTCTGGGGTAGTGTGAGCTGTGGGCGGGGCCTCTGGGGTAGTGTGAGTTGTTGGCGGGGCCTCTGGGGTAGTGTGAGCTGTGGGCGGGGCCTCTGGGGTAGTGTGAGTTGTGGGCGGGGCCTCTGGGGTAGTGTGAGTTGTGGGCGGGGCCTCTGGGGTAGTGTGAGTTGTGGGCGGGGCCTCTGGGGTAGTGTGAGCTGTGGGCGGGGCCTCTGAGGTAGTGTGAGTTGTGGGCGGGGCCTCTGGGGTAGTGTGAGTTGTGGACGGGGCCTCTGG
>NC_090173.1:9090427-9097927 GCF_024679245.1 Pseudorasbora parva | reverse complement strand
ACACATACACACACACACACACACACACACACACACACACACACACATTGCCCCTGGCCCTAAACCTACCCATCACACACACACACACACACACACACACACACACACACACACATCCCCTAAACCTACCCATCACACACACACACACAGACACACACACACTGCCCCTAAACCTACCCATCACACACACAAACACACACACACACACACACACACACAAAGCCTCTAAACCTACCCATCACACACACACACACACACACACACACATCCCCTAAACCTATCACATACACACACACACACACACAGCCCCTAAACCTATCACATACACACACAGACACACACACACACACACACAGCCCCTAAACCTATCACATACACACACACATACACACACACACACACACACACACACACACAGGAAACATTCTGCATTTTTCCTTTCTCATAAAAACTCCTCCTGTGTGATTTATAAGCCTTTTGTAAAGTGGGGCCATGGGTAATGTCCTCATATTTCACCCTCTCCTGTAATACCTGTGTCAGACCCATGGCATTATACACATTTGTGTCCTCATATGTCACAAAAACAAGCCCCCACACACACACACATACGTAATGGTGCCTTACTGAAGTGCTTGTCTCTGAGGAAGTTGGTTGAGAGATTTCAAAAGCCTGTGTATAAGCGTGTGTGTGTGTGTGTGTGTGTTTCTGCACATACGGCAAACATCTCTCTTGTGTGGCGCGTCGAGATGAACAGGAAGCGTTTGCTGTCGTTCTCTCTGAGCGGAAGCTGCTGCTGTTCATGGTGTCGAGGGCTCTGATAGCAGACCCCGCAGCGTTTCATCAGAGGAGAAGATGGAGAAGACGGAGAGTGAAGGAGGAGATGTGGGAGACGGTGCTCTGGAGGACTTTATCTCCAGCCCGCCCGAGGCCGAACATGTGGTAGGATCTCAAAAACCCGCTCGATCTCACTGCTTTTCAGTCCGTCAAAGGGCCAAAACTCACTCTCATGTCGGTACAAACCTCTATAAATCACTTCTTTCTGTGAACTTTTATAATGTTTGTCAGATTTAGTAACATTTTATTGTTACTTAATGTCAAGTGTTCCAATAAAAGCTTAATTTGCTCTTAATAAAAGCGACAAAAACACAACAAAACTGCCAAAACGGAAATGTAATGGAAAACATTTACTAATACATTATTAAAATCAAGCAGTTGTATTTTTATTGACTAAAGTTCACAAAGATTAATAACAAACGTACTGCTCATTGTTAGTAAATGCATATAATGGATCCTTACAGTACATTGTTACTATTTTTATTCATTGTTTTTACAATTTTATTCAGATTAATTTAAAATTGTTGCCTTGGCAGTTGAAATAAAATCTATTATATATATATATTTCAATCCATATAAGTTTGAAACGCCATGAGTGGGAGTAAATGAGGTTATATTTTCAGCTGAAGTCGGATAAAATGATGATGGGGCTTGGTTTTATCAGAGATGAAGTGATTGGATGGTGAAAGAGTCTCTAAGAGGGATCGATGGAGTCTTTTAAAAGTTGAAAGTATAAAGACAGTTTGGAAAATATGCACTGACGAAAGAGACCAGGAATGTGAATGTGTCATATTCATCCTTTTGAGAGAAATTAAGACACACACACACACACACACACACACACACACACACACACACACACACACACACACACACACACACACACGCGAGTCATCCAAAGTAAACACTGAATAAATGGTGGACCCTGAAAAAAAAGTGTGTTGGATTTACATGATTTAAAGGTGCCATGTGTAAATATTGAGGTAAAAATATCCAAAAAATGACCCACACGCATCAAAAGAATGAGAAGAAATGATGGCGATGATGTCATTTAAAGGGGCGGTGAAACGCTCAGTTTCAGTCAATCTCATGTCAGTACCTATAGAGTAGTATTGCATCCTTCATATCTCCAAAAAGTCTTTAGTTTTATTATATTTATAAAAGAAATATGGGCTGTACCGAGTCTTTCCGGAAAAAAACGAGCGCCTGGAGGCGTATCGTGAGGGCGGAGCTAAAGAATGACGAGCGCGCAAAGCGGTGACGTCCTCAAGCGTGGAGAAACCCATGGCTATCCAGCTCAGCTAATAGATATGATCCAGAATTAGATCCGGAGGCTGAAATAGAAACAGAAACAGCAGGACGTCCGTCTCTGTGGTATGGACTGTATTTAGTGGCCTGTCAACATTTGTGTGTCTTTACTCGCAGTTTATGAGGACATGATTCGGTTTATGGACTATTTGTGTGTGTTTACTCGCAGACTAGTGTAACGTTATACAGAGAACAGCAATGGAGTCCGTTAGCGCATTTGAATGACGAAGCACGCGATCGTGTCGTTTACTGATGTTTACTCACGCGCCGATAGCCGACAGCACAGACATTTGAAGCAGTTTTACTCACCGGCTGCTTCCAAAGCAGGACCGAACCTTTATCGCTGGGACTGCTCCGTCAAAAACACACTTCTTTGGTATGATTTGTTGAAGTCCTGTGACAGCAGTGACCGTGGAGATCAAGACGTCACCCATAGGAATAAGCACAGACGACTGGATCTGCACCTGAGAGAGTGTTTATGGGCGTGCGTTTCCTCTCTCGCTCTAGTCACGCGCGCGCACCCTACCGGGAGAAGAGCCCGTACAGCCCATACAAGGACCTTCCGCTCTATTAACGTCAAGCCGACCCATACTCGAAAAAAACTCTCCGAAACTTGTGAGAAACCGGAAGGAGTATTTTTGACAGAAATACTCCATCAAACGTCCAACATTAGTTTTTGAAACTTTGTCTATGTTTAGGATGGGAATCCAAGTCTTTAACAGTGTAAAAAGCTCAGTATGCATGAAACAGCATTTCACCCCCACTTTAAAAAAATGTCAAGTTATAGCGCTGCAGTGATATCAACCTTAATTAGCAGTAGCATTACTAGCCCCGGCCCGTCAGGTGTCGAAATACCAGTCTCGGCCACGGGAGGCGGTATGGGGGCAACATAACCACCAGCCAACCTGGCGTACTCGCGAGCCGTTTAGAATAGGTGCCCTCCAGTGGACGAAAAGTGGCATAGTGCACCTTTAACCGTGTACATCGGTCCCACATGAATCAATTAAGTTAAACTAACATAATTTGTTCATGTAACTTCAACACCATGGAATTAATACTTTTTAAGTGACCCGATTAATGGTCTCAAAGTGAATTTTATTTGGCTTCCTGACATGATCCAGGCATTCAAAATCATCATTCATTCACTTCAATTTCATATATTTGAATGTTAAACAACTGAATTATAATACCGCACTAGCTAGTTTAAAAACGTTTAGCTAATAACACACATTAGCATCTCAAATGCTAATCCTGTATCCTGGTATAACTCTCTTTTTTTTAAATGCAAAAATAGACTTCTAAGGATTATAAACATAGCTGGTAAAATTATTGGTGAGAAACAAGAAACCCTGTCTGATCTTTATATTGTGGCAGTAAAAAGGAAAGCATCTGCTATTGTGACAGACTCTGCCCATCCTCTGCACAGCTCATTTGATTTACTTCCGTCTGGTAGACGATTTTAAGTACCTTTGGCGAAAAAAGCCAAATATAAGAAGTCTTTTATCCCGATGGCCGTTGACATTTTAAATAGGAAATAGGGGAGGGGGTTATCTTAAATTGTGTGGTTGTCTGTTGTATTGTATTGTTGTTAGCTGTGTATTGATAGTTGTATATTGTTTGTTGAGCCTCTTGTCTAAAGACACTTTTCTACCCCTGTGGGGATAGACAATCAAGCTTTTTAGGGGTTCAAGCACGAAGTGCTGAAACCCTATTGTAATTGTAAGGGTTTTTATTATTATTATTCTCCGGTAAAACGCATCGTGCAGCCAAAACCGTAAGGGCTGGAGCGTTGAAACTTTGTCAGATGGTAGTCCTCACTCTGGGAAGACCCTCAGAAGGTATGACCCTGATTGGCCAATAGGTGGCGCTACAGCAACCAAAAGCGTGAAAAGGCTCATAACTCCTAAACCGTTTGGTCCACACTCAAGTGTCTTATATCATTGGAAAGCTGAGTCTTTGGCGAACAAAACGTATATCTCCGATTTCATTTCCGGTATGCAAATTTTTCCCCCATTTTGAATTTTGTTGAAAACCTACTTTTGCGAACTAGAACTATAAAAAAGTTAAAATTTCGATTCAAGGACGAATAGGGGCGTGGAAATGTACATTCAGGGTGGAGCCTATTTTACTAAAGAGGCTATAACTCAAGAACGAAATGAGATATCTTCACCAAACTTGGTACACATGTGTATGGGCTCATTTTTCGGTCAAGATAAAACAATCGCGACGATTGACCACTTGGTGGCGCTATAATGTGCAAAAAACATGAAAATAGCTATAACCACACGACCGCTAGTCCGATTGACCTGAAAATTGGTATGCAGTGTCTTGGCCCAAGGTGCCATGTTTGTCTATGAGGACATTGGCGTATCTCAAAAAACATGGCCGCCATCAGCCAATGAATTTTGAGCACCTATTAGATGGGGTTAACGGAGGTCGATCGGAACAAAACTCAGTGGGCATGTTTGACTCATGGTCCTAGAGGTCTGTAAGAATTTTGAAAAAAATCGGCCACTAGTTGGCGCTAATGAGTTTTATGGCTCTGTAATCACGTGGTGTTGCACATATCTATGAAATATGCATATCATATGATAGATCTCCTCATGCTGAACAACTTTGCCTCTAGAATCATTTCTGTCAATCCAATGATTAATTAAATATTCACAATTATGTTAAAAACCTACTTTTGCGAACTAGTCCCTGGTTTTTTGCCTGATCAGAACCAAGTCAGTCTAGGACAAGTCTCTAGACTCTGTAGACAAATATTCATTGAAAAAAAGTTGAACTTTTGCATTTGGATGGCTATAACAGTGCCATTTAAAAAAGAGGCGTGGCAAAATACACTCAAAAGCCTATAAATCCTAAGGGTAAACTCAAAACGTCACGAAAATTGTTGGGTACATGTGGCATAACATGCTGATGAAGCATGCAAAGTTTTAAAGAGATCGGACGATAGGTGGCGCTATAACTGTGAAAAAGCTTTAAAAACCATGCATTTCCTATGGTAAATTGCCTATATTGGCTGTAAATGGACTTTTCCATCTATTATTTCAGTGTGTAAAAACTTGCTAAATAAAACTTAATGTCTTTAATGCCTATGTGCTTTAAATGCCGTAAAGGCTTGAACCCCGCTAAATGCTGCTTGCAGCTTTAATTTGATTTGAATTTGAATTTGAAATGCTAGGCATTAAAAGCTCCTTCAGTAGAGCCGTAATGACATTAGTGGTTTTAGTCCACAGCCGAAGCAAATGCTCCACTCTTCTTCACAGTAGTAACCCACTGTCATTTAAATTATTCTAATAATTCCAACATTATTAAATATTAAACACAATCAAGTCTCCCCCTTTCTCATCTGGCTCAAAAATACATAAAATTACACTTCTAAAGACAAAATTGACTTGCTCTTTATTTAGTCACATGCTGGGAACTAACAAGCCCCGCCCAGTTTCAGTAAACGCAACACAAATCATTCATGCGATCTCAACACAAACGGGTTAAGTAAACTTCAATTTGACTTGTATTTAAGTATATCAGTTACTTATATTATGTTGTAACTTAATTATTATGTTACTTATTACATAAACTTAAGATTTCAAGTTGTATGAACTCAAAAACATAATCATAAAATAGCTCACTCTGGTCTTGCTTTGATGTGATTGGCCATGCCAGGAGTTCTGCCTGGCAACAAGAGAACTAATTCACTGATTGGAGGACATTTCAAAAAGGCGGTCCTTTCGCCTCGTCTGTTGCTGATTCAAATTAAGATGGAGACTTTTTCATTGTGATGCAATCTTAAATTCGATAAGTAAAAATTTGTAAGTTACTAAACCTAACAATAATATGTGAACTAACTTATAACTAACCAGACTGACTTTATTTCTGTTTTAATGAAAATAATAGTTTTGTTTAAAGTCACCATGATGGAGATCAGTGTTTGCTTTAGTTGGGCTCTGGACCCTTGACTGTGTAATATTAATAGTTCTCTGGCTGCTTTGTGTACATGTGACACATTTGCTAAGGAACAAAGAGTCAAGAGAAAATGTCATCAAGTGGTGTTGTTTAAAAACATCATCACGTATGAACAAAATCCTTGATAACATGCAGAGTCTACTGCTCTAATTGTCAAAGTGTTTTATAATAGATTTAAAATATTAATAGCCATGAGATCCGTTATTGTTGTGGTAATTGAACAATGTATGTATTTAATTATTATTTGCGCAAAAAGTTTAAATCTACGGCATTAGTTAGACCAACACACACATCAAAAATCGGCGTATGAATCTCTACAATGGTGACAATCAAAACAGAGCAACTCTAAACATAAAACAAGCTACAAAAACATCAGAACAAAACAGCAAAAGTATAAGCAAACAGTAAGAATCAAAGAAAGTTAGTCACAATTTAGATGCATAATGTAGTCATGCCGCAGTGCATGCTGGGGAAGTTTTGATTGGTTGTACCCAGCATGGTGTACTGAACTGGTGTACCAAGTTTGTTGAACTTAAAATATTTGAGGCAACGAGTTACATCAACAAATTTGAGTTTTGGTTCATATGAGTTTGAGTCTTGTGTTTTTTCAAAGGTTTGAGTAACTTGTACTTAAAACACAAAGACAAAGATAATAATACATATTGAGTTCATTCAACTTAAAATATTTAATTTTTTAAAAGTTTAATTTTTAAGTTCATTTGAGGCAATGAGTTACATCACATGTTTTGAGTTCTGCTTACTAATTTGGGTTTACAGTGTAGAGGAGAGACGTGTGATTTCTGGGAGCTTTTCTCAGAGGAGAAGCGCTTTTGGAGAGACAGTTGAAGAAATTTCATTGCGATTCCTCTTTCCTGCAGTGTGTTGTGCTGTTTTATGTGTGTGTGTGTGTTGCTCTTTTACCGAAGCGACTTTTCCTGTGTGTTTTGTAAGTGAGGCAGAACTTCCTTATCGAGTCACAGTGCTCACGTGTGTCCGCTCGCTGTAAAATATAGCGTGGCTGAAGCTTTCTGAGGCGTCTCGAGTTTTGTACCTGCTCTATTTACACTCCCAGACGTGTGTTTAGTCTCTGAATGGCTGTGCGAAGGGTTATATTTCAGCAGCTCAGTCTCTTGTGTCAGTAACCGACAACACACAAAGCACAAAAGAGAAGTTTGATGATTGGTTTACAGTTTATATCCATGATTATATCGTTTCTCTTGAGGTTATTGACTTCCTCTGTGTGAGCGCTGAACCGCAGAGCTGCCCTTTGCCTTCGCTGACTCATTTCAGATCATTGACAAACAGAACGACTGCTAGAGAATATTTCATTATAGACTCACTTAAAATGTGCTGCACTTAATTGACTGAGGCTGTAACAAACTCTCTGTC